>NC_133807.1:12524511-12547484 GCF_043250625.1 Sebastes fasciatus | reverse complement strand
TGTTTACGTTTTCTTTCTTAACTTACCCTGTAAAGTCCAAATGCGTTGTCCTTTCCCTCAAACCAACATTCGCGCACTCACAAGCCGATCCGGCTACCTGCGGTATTACAGCAGGTTAACAGAGGAGCACAGCGCGCCGTGCTGCGGGCGCTCCAAACCAACTTTACGCACACGCGCACCAAATTTTCTGAAACACACAAACAGGCCACGATCAAACTTCTGCTGCAGACAGTTTTTACCGTTTAACTGACCCAAATGGTCCAAACAAATCACAAAGAGCTCGACTAATTATCAAAATGCCCAAAAGCACAAAAATACACATTACCAGATCTTATCTACACGTCGCGGCAGGAAACAGCTGGACGAGCCCTCAATCTGTAATAGCCCGGCTCCTAGGACATGACAAATACGGGAAAGGACGCAGTGAATGATTGTAAATTAAAGATATTTATTATAAATAAATTAAGGATATACAGAAGTAACTACCAATGTGGAGTGTGTCAGTCAGTAACATCAGTAATGTAGATGTGGATGTG
This sequence comes from Sebastes fasciatus, assembly GCF_043250625.1. Lineage (NCBI taxonomy): Eukaryota > Metazoa > Chordata > Actinopteri > Perciformes > Sebastidae > Sebastes > Sebastes fasciatus. Next base: position 12,546,948 of record NC_133807.1, on the reverse strand, counting down.
TGAGCATGATGAAGTGTGATGTGTTGTGAGTGAAAACTAAAGAAAAGACAAACAAAGGCAGCAGGTTCTGGCAGGGATGAGTCCAGGTGAAGGAGAGAGAAAGAGAGAGAGAGAGAGCATCGCTTGATTGGGGCTTTTCTGCTCAGCGCGCGCCAGCATCAGGTGGTGCTCTGCATCAGGCATCTTCTCCATCATTACATAGTGCTGTTGTTGAGCATGTACTATTGTTTATGTTCGTTTAAGTTACGTTATGTTGTGCTTCAAATGTCCGCCTCTCTTTCCTCCATCAACCATGAAAGAAAGAACCACTGCTGCTGCTTTGTACATGTTGTAGAAGTCACAGACATGTCAGAAAACTGGGATGTCATGAACCTGTATGAGCTGCATCACATACAGTGCCATTGCACTGACTGTATATAGCAAGCTACCGGTCGCTACTGTCGCTACTATTAATATTAATATTTAAAAAAACATCACACAACTATCGCATTTAGCTCATTAATTGATTGATTGATTGATTGATTGATCGGAGACGTCGATATTGTCACTCTCGAAACGAGTTTCTTTCTTTCTCAAATGAAATAAGATGACATATAGAATATATCTGAATAGTCTATGTGTCTCAGCTTCATAACTGTCACCAGAGGTGGAATGTAACTAAGTACATTTACTCAAGTACTAATCAATTCTGAGATGTCAGCAGTTTTCACTTGATGCATCATGTAAGCAGCCAGATTACACAGTATTTAGGCTCCAATAGAGGCAGTATTGAGCACAGCACGGAAATGTAACCTGATGCAGCAACTTTATCAATTCATAATAAAAGACATGTTTGTACCTCAACTTCTAACCCACAGATATAATCGTCCCCTACAAAATACACACACTGCATGCTGTGTCTCCTGACACAGACGCTCAAATATTCCCTGGAAAGCGTATTTGGGATGCTGTATAATAAATGTGGGTTGCTTTTCTATTCATATTTGCGGTGCTGTATACTGATATTTAGTCGAGTTTATATTTTGGTCTTGGGAAGAATGTGACCCACACAGAATGTAATCACATTGAAGTTTAAGTATTTATTGTGTTTTGATGTAAGATGAAGTGTATTTTTGGGATTCCTATTGTGTTAGTCCACTGTGGAACAGTGTTGGATCCTGTCCTGGCCAGCAGGAGGCAGTAGAGGAGCGTTTGTAACTCAGGGAGTGTCTTTACTCAGGGACTGCTGGCTGAGAGACCTGTCTAACAATAGCATGATGCTTCTGTCTCACCATTTCTCCTGTCTAACAGGACATTTATGTCTGGCTGCTTGTCCTGCAACACCAATGAGCTTATTTACCCTGAGTGTGGCCTGTCCTGTGAGATTTTCTGTTGTTGAAGTTTGTGTTTCTGTAAGTTCTGTCTTTTACCCTCTCTCTTCACAGCGTTTCTAATTAGGAAATACATACTACAAATAAGAGGACCTTTCATAGCATTTGTGTTGCATATAGCAATCAGAAGATAATGCACTGAATGATTCATATGAAAACCTAATGGATTATTACTTAAAGCTACTGCATTCAAGTAAATATCTGAGCATGTGTGTTGGATATATTTATACGCATATCTTGGCAATATATCCTACTTCAAATGTATTTTGTATGCATTACATTAGGCTACATACAACATACATTTCCACAGTTTGTACATAAATGTAGGCTATATTTGTTTAGTAAAAAGGTTTTTATGTAGCTATTTATATAAGTCAAATTGTAAACAAATATGATATTGCATATATGCTACAATGAAACCCACTGAAAATATGATATCTGTTGGCCTACAGATTGAATTGGGCAATGAGAAAGAATACCAAAGGCAATACTGCATTTATTTAGCTCTAATGATGTAGTCACATCAAATGTCACCTTGAATAGGCTACAGTGTAAGTCAACATAAATTGAGTATAACTGAAAAATTATTAATGATTTCTTCCTTTATCTTCTGGTAAATCAACATTTCCCTCTAGCTTGGCATTAGGCTATTGAAGCTTCCCTTAACTCCACCTGCTGCTGGCAGCAACATTTGATCATCAGGCCACTAATCAAAGTGAGCATGGTTGGATTATTGGATTATTCTATTTGATTTGACTGTAATTAAGTGCAGATATCTGTGAGGTGACGTCACAATTCTTGTAGGAATTCTTATGTTCTGTGATGTCATGTACGACGTCACAGAAGATGTCAGCAGTCCTACCAGTTATGTTCTGTGTCACGTGTGACGTCACCGGCCTCCCTATATTAGATTAGTATTAGCATTAGTAATAACAGCATACATGATATCTCTGCTTTTTGCCAGCACACTTTGCCAAATGTGTAACGTTATTTTAAAAAGTGTTATATAGGTAAAGCTTGACTCATGCAGAATTGTATCAATACTATACTTGAATGTTTTCTGCATATTTGTGGATCACCTTACACCCGTTTTTGATTATTTGATTATATTTTTATCCAAAGCATCAGTCTGCCACATGGCCTGATTTAGCAGCTGTCATAAAGTCATAAAGAGTTTATGTTTTGATTTGACTCTATAATTACCCAATAGTAATTCCAGGTAATTCTAATACTACAACTTGTCATTATATTGATTTTGCTCATCTTACTTTACTGTTATTTCCTGACAATTTCTGCAAATTACTGCGTAAAATTTTAAAAGGCTATGACGCTCCAACCTGATTCCACACAACAAGTTTTTATGAAATGTCCAGGTTACATCCAGTATAACTGTTGTTTCAACAGCATTTAAATGACTATATTCAAGATTCAAGATTCAAGATGTTTATTGTCACGCCGGTTATACAGGTACAAACGTGTGAAATACTTTTTGCTGGAACCTCCATTAAAATAATAAGTTATATTACATTTACATTACAGTTACATTCACATTACAATTATAAAAGGAAATACTTTGTACAAGGGCATATTAAGAACATATACATTAAGAATATAACATAAGATAAGATAAGATAAGATAAGATAAGATAAGATGAACCTTTATTAATCCCCGGAGGGAAATTCAGGTGTCAAAGCAGCAACATCAGCAAACAGAGTGAAACAAAGGAGAGGTAAAGGTATACAAAAATTATAAAAACAATAAATAGAGATATAAAAGATACAGAGTGAATGGGTGAACATAGTGTGTGCAGTCCGTCAATAAATACATGTAATATGTGCATATGTGCAGCCTATAAAGTGATATATAGGATGTAGAGTAATAATGAATACGGTCATTTAATAACCCTGATTCTGGGTCAGAGCTATTCATGATATCATTAAATAATGTAAATGCTGACGTTGAATAAACTATCGCATTTAGCCCAAAATATATCTTCTACTGTATATACTGTATATGTTCTTAATATGCCTGTATATATTCTTAATATACTTTCATATTTCTTCTCCCTGTGTGTCCTGTATGTCGCTCTGTGTCTCACTCAGGGATGCAGGCGTTGGCCCTGACAGACGCCGGCTCTACTACAGACGCAGCTGACCGGCATTCACCTCCTCTCTCTGGGCATGAACGGATCAAGTGTTCGTCCATTCTTCACCCGAAACACTTCATCGTATCTGAAGTTAAGTGGCATGAATAGTAGGGATGCACCGATACCGATCCGAATACGGTCATTTAATAATATTCAGGGCTAAGGTGTGTGCCTTTGTTTTTTCCTTTTTGCGCCACCCGAAACCCTCGTTTTTGGTTATTATAATTCAAACCATTGTATGCTTTATTTTACTTTAATTTCATTCACGGCAATAAAACAAGTGATTGCCTGATAACACCGGCTGTATGTTACTTCCTTCACCCCTACACCACCTCTGGGTTGTAACACATCCAGTATAACTGTTGTTTCAACAGCATTTAAATGACGATATTTCATCACTGTAATACGGTCATTTATTAACCCTGATCTGGGTCAGAGCTATTCATGATATCATTAAATTATGTTTATGCTGACGTTGAATAAACTATCACATTTAGCCCATTGATTGGTTGATCGGAGATCATCGTCATCACAACACAGACGTCATGACTGACATCATGACAACAGAGACGTCATGACTGACGTCATGACAACAGAGACGTCATGACTGACATCATGACAACACAGACGTCATAACTGACGTCACAGTCCTCGCTCGAAAAGTTTACTTATAGAACCCGCGCAGCGATCAGGTTCAGATCATCATGGTTAATATTGCTGGAAAGCTGGGTTGTTCGGTGCCGGTCGGGGTTCTCTATGAGGCCTCTCCGGATCAACATTGAGCAATCGAGGACTATCAGCTGTTAACTGAAGAAGACGGAAGACTAAAGACGGAAGCCTGAAGACGGAAGACTGAAGACGGAAGCCTGAAGACGGAAGACTGAAGACGGAAGACTGAAGAAGCAACGTGGGGGGGTGTAAGTGACTGACTGACTGACTGACTGACTGACTGACTGACTGACTGACTGACTGATTGACTGACTGACTGACTGACTGACTGACTGACTGACTGAGTGACTGACTGACTGACTGACTGACTGACTGACTGACTGAGTGACTGACTGACTGACTGACTGACTGACTGAGTGACTGACTGACTGACTGACTGACTGACTGAGTGACTGACTGACTGAGTGACTGAGTGACTGACTGAGTGACTTACTGAGTGAGTGAGTGAGTGAGTGACTGAGTGACTGAGTGACTGACTGGGTGACTGAGTGACTGACTGAGTGACTGACTGAGCGAGTGAGTGAGTGACTGAGTGACTGAGTGACTGACTGGGTGACTGAGTGACTGACTGGGTGACTGAGTGACTGACTGAGTGACTGACTGAGCGAGTGAGCGAGTGACTGAGTGAGTGAGTGAGTGAGCGAGTGAGCGAGTGATCGAGTGAGTGAGTGAGTGAGCGAGTGAGTGAGTGAGTGAGTGAGTGGTGAAGTAACAGTGCTGGTCATCGACCAATGAGGAAACTCCATCAGTCGGTAGACGGTTGGAGTTTCCTCATAGTTGCTCTTTCTAAATGAAAATGAGGAGAACAGTTCTGTGTTTAGGTTTTCTGTGGAGTGTGTCAGTGGTTCAATGTATCATCACATAGTGCTGTTGTTGAGCATGTGCTATTGTTTATATTCGTTTAAGTTACGTTATGTTGTGCTTCGTATTGTATTATCGTGCATTCACACCAAGCTTGAAGCAAATGTTCGCCTCTCTTTCCTCCATCAGCCACAGCGGACAATTTTCCAAAAGCTCCCTCTTTCCACCGGGAGGAGAGAGAGTGTTTTTATTGTCATCAGACCACACACACATTATTGTCAGTTGCTTGCTCCTCAAACGCGAAAGGAGCAGCAGCAATCTTCACCTGATGTGTCCCAACCCAAAGACATATAGGTTTGATTAAATCAGTATCACCTGTAGTTCCAGCTGGCCAGAGTGAACATGATGTTGAGAGTCCAGATCCAGATGTTTTAAGCCCTTTGTATTGGACGGGCTGGTGACACTGACAGGTGAGCAAGAGGACCAGACACCCGGGCGTATTTTACGCGTCACGGGCGGATCGTAGTCTGTGATTCTATCAGTGCTGACCGGCTACTACTACTACTACTACTACTAATACTAATACTAATACTAATAATAATAAAAATTATACAAAATGTCAATATTTGTGTTTTAAATATGGAATGCACCCAGCAATATGTGTAATTTGATTGTAATGCGATTATATTTTGTGTTAATAATCTGAATCTGTAAAGTAACTAAAGTTGTCAGATAAATGTAGTGGAGTAAAAAGTCTACTATTCCCTCTGAGATGTAGAAGTAGAAAGTAGCAGAACATGGAAATACTCAACTAAAGTAGAAGTATACCTCAAAATTGTATTTAAGTACTTAGTTACATTCCGCCACTGAGTACATTTTATACTGTTGTGTTTTTTCAAAGCATTATTTACTCTTCCTGTTGGAATAAAATAAGTGTTAATTATTTAACTGCAAAGTAGTAATGTGTTTTTGATACCTTCACTTTTTTTTGCATTAAATCATACCGGGATTTTGCTGAAATTGATTGGATGTGGCACAGCCCTACCGAGAAACAATTCCGCCAGCCGCCACTGGAAACGATATTACCGGAGGAAAAGTATCTCCTGCTCTGGAGGTGTTTAATTCACCTGCTGATCACGTTGAGGCCGACGTACAGCCAAACTGTACCCTTCGTGCGTAATTACGCGCGATCAGGCAACAGAAACAGCAGGACATAATGTTGTCTGACAGTTTTTGTATGCCAATCTTTGCAGGAGAGACAGAACCGGAGAGTGAACCGGTGTCAGAGTCTTGTGTGGACATCAAAACGGCCGAGGTACCGCGGAACCACCGTTCCTGATGAACCCCGGTTAGTTGGAACGAGGGCAGCTCGTTATGGATAAAAAGGTGGACCAGAGTCCTCAGAAATGTTCCGCGGCTGTGGTGAGAGGAGAACAGCTCAAAGAGGCAGATGTCGGTTACTTTGTTGATAGTGATGTGTTCATGAGTGAGGAAGGTGTAGACTGGAATAATGCGCTGATTAGCTCACAATCTGGGATGAAAACTCAAGCTGATCGTTCTGCTGATTATCGCCACTTTGTAGTGGGTGATAAAGTTTTGGCTCTTCTGCCCATTGCTGGTTCTGCTCTCACTGCATGTTTTTCCGGCCTTGTCCTGTGTGTAACCAGGCTCTCTCTCCAGAGGAGGTCTGAACCTGGTCCCCGCGGCTCCTGTTCTGAGAAGGGCTGATAGTCCTCATGTAGCTCAGAGGAGAGCCGGTCCGAGCCTCTACTCCGAACTGACCCCGTTGTCAGAAAGGAGCTGTCCTCTAGGCTGACCTTCAGTCAGTGCCCTTCCAGTCAGCCTACAGCAGAGGTTCCGGCCGGATCTGCTCCGGACAACCTAGCTTTTCAGCAATCTCCTAGGTAGGAAAGGACTATGACGTCAGTCATGACATCACAGACGATGATCGATCAACCAATCAGTGGGCTAAATGCGGTAGTTTATTCAACGTCAGCATAAACATTATTTAATAATATCATGAATAGCTCTGAACCAGAATCAGGGTTTATTAAATGACCGTATTCCTATGATGAAATATAGTCATTTAAATGCTGTTGAAACAACAGTTATACTGTATATAATGTATATGTTCTTAATGTATATGTTCTTAATATGCCCTTGTACAAAGTATTTCCTTTTATAATTGTAATGTAAATGTAATATAACTTATTATTTTAATGGAGCTTCCCAGCAAAAAGTATTTCACACGTTTGTACCTGTATAACCGGCGTGACAATAAACATCTTGAATCTTGAATCTTGAATATAGTCATTTAAATGCTGTTGAAACAACAGTTATACTGGATGTAACCTGGACATTTCATAAAAACTTGTTGTGTGGAATCAGGTTGGAGCGTCATAGCCTTTTAACATTGTACGTAGTAATGTGCAGAAATTGTCAGGAAATAACAGTAAAGTAAGATGAGCAAAATCAATATAATGACAAGTTGTAGTATTAGAATTACCTGTAATTACTATTGGGTAATTATAGAGTCAAATCAAAACAAAAACTCTTTATGACTTTATGACAGCTGCTAAATCAGGCCATGTGGCAGACGGTGACGTCACACATGACATAGAACATAACTGGTAGGACTGCTGACATCTTCTGTGACGTCGTACATGACATCACAGAACATAAGAATCCCCACAAGAATTGTGACGTCACCTCACAGATAGTCTGCACTCAATTACGGTCAAATCAAATAGAATAATCCAATAATCCGACCATGCTCACTTTGATTAGTGGCCTGATGATCAAATGTTGCTGCCAGCAGCAGGTGGAGTTAAGGGAAGCTTCCATAGCCTAATGCCAAGCTAGAGGGAAATGTTGATTTACCAGAAGATAAAGGAAGAAATCAATAAAATCTTTTCAGTTATACTCAATTTATGTTGATTTACACTGTAGCCTATTCAAGGTGACATTTGATGTGACTACATCATTAGAGCTAAATAAATGCAGTATTGCCTTTGGTATTGGGCTGATATCATATTTGTTTACAATTTGATTTGTATAAATAGCTACATAAAAACCTTTTTATTAAACAAATATAGCCTACATTTATGTACAAACTGTGGAAATGTATGTTGTATGTAGCCTAATGTAATGCATACAAAATACATTTGACATAGATATATATAGATATAGATAGATATAGATATATTGGATGAAATCTCCAGGTTACATCCAGTATAACTGTTGTTTCAACAGCATTTAAATGACGATATTTCATCATTGGAATACGGTCATTTAATAACCCTGATTTTGGGTCAGAGCTATTCATGATATCATTAAATAATGTTGATGATGACGTTGAATAAACTATCACATTTAACCCATTGATTGGTTGATCGGAGATCATCATCTTTGATGTCCTGACGTCAGACTGACGTCAAAGTCCTCGCTCGAAAAGTTTACTTATAGAACCCGCTCTGCGATCAGGTTCAAATTCCGTACCTAGGAGATTGCTGAAAAGCTTTTTCAGCTTTTTCTAAAGGGGGAACCCGTGTAAGGGATTGGCTGGAAAGCTAGTTTGTTCGGAGCAGATCCGGCCGGAACCTCTCCTCTAGGCTGACTGAAGGTCACTGAAGGTCAGCCTAGAGGACAGCTCCTTTCTGACAATGCGTCAGTCTGGAGTAGAGGCTCGGACCGGCTCTCCTCTGAGCTACATGAGGACTATCAGCCCTTCTCAGGCCTGGAGCCCGCGGAGACCAGGTTCAGACCTCCTCTGGAGCGAGAGAGCCTGGTTAGTCTCAGGACTGGTCGGCCGGATTGACTGAGAGAATGATGAAGTAACAGTTCTGGTCAACGACCAATGATCATGACTCATTGTTGCTATTTCAAAATGAAAAGCGGAGAACAGTTTTCTGTTTACGTTTTCTTTCTTAACTTACCCTGTAAAGTCCAAATGCGTTGTCCTTTCCCTCAAACCAACATTCGCGCACTCACAAGCCGATCCGGTTACCTGCGGTACTACAGCAGGTTAACAGAGGAGCAGAGCGCGCCGTGCTGCGGGCGCTCCAAACCAACTTTACGCACACGCGCACCAAATTTTCTGAAACACACAAACAGGCCACGATCAAACTTCTGCTGCAGACAGTTTTTACCGTTTAACTGACCCAAATGGTCCAAACAAATCACAAAGAGCTCGACTAATTATCAAAATGCCCAAAAGCACAAAAATACACATTACCAGATCTTATCTACACGTCGCGGCAGGAAACAGCTGGACGAGCCCTCAATCTGTCATAGCCCGGCTCCTAGGACATGACAAATACGGGAAAGGACGCAGTGAATGATTGTAAATTAAAGATATTTATTATAAATAAATTAAGGATATACAGAAGTAACTACCAATGTGGAATGTGTCAGTCAGTAACATCAGTAATGTAGATGTGGATGTGTGAGCATGATGAAGTGTGATGTGTTGTGAGTGAAAACTAAAGAAAAGACAAACAAAGGCAGCAGGTTCTGGCAGGGATGAGTCCAGGTGAAGGAGAGAGAAAGAGAGAGAGAGAGAGCATCGCTTGATTGGGGCTTTTCTGCTCAGCGCGCGCCAGCATCAGGTGGTGCTCTGCATCAGGCATCTTCTCCATCATTACATAGTGCTGTTGTTGAGCATGTGCTATTGTTTATGTTCGTTTAAGTTACGTTATGTTGTGCTTCAAAATGTCCGCCTCTCTTTCCTCCATCAACCATGAAAGAAAGAACCACTGCTGCTGCTTTGTACATGTTGTAGAAGTCACAGACATGTCAGAAAACTGGGATGTCATGAAACCTGTATGAGCTGCATCACATACAGTGCCATTGCACTGACTGTATATAGCAAGCTACCGGTCGCTACTGTCGCTACTATTAATATTAATATTTAAAAAAACATCACACAACTATCGCATTTAGCTCATTAATTGATTGATTGATTGATTGATTGATTGATTGATTGAAAAGAAAAGAGTTTCTTTCTTTCTCAAATGAAATAAGATGACATATAGAATATATCTGAATAGTCTATGTGTCTCAGCTTCATAACTGTCACCAGAGGTGGAATGTAACTAAGTACATTTACTCAAGTACTAATCAATTCTGAGATGTCAGCAGTTCTCACTTGATGCATCATGTAAGCAGCCAGATTACACAGTATTTAGGCTCCAATAGAGGCAGTATTGAGCACAGCACGGAAATGTAACCTGATGCAGCAACTTCATCAATTCATGAAAAAAGACGTGTTTGTACCTCAACTTGTAACCCACAGATATAATCGTCCCCTACAAAATACACACACTGCATGCTGTGTCTCCTGACACAGAAGCTCAAATATTCCCTGGAAAGCGTATTTGGGATGCTGTATAATAAATGTGGGTTGCTTTTCTATTCATATTTGCGGTGCTGTATACTGATATTTAGTCGAGTTTATATTTTGGTCTTGGGAAGAATGTGACCCACACAGAATGTAATCACATTGAAGTTTAAGTATTTATTGTGTTTTGATGTAAGATGAAGTGTATTTTTGGGATTCCTATTGTGTTAGTCCACTGTGGAACAGTGTTGGATCCTGTCCTGGCCAGCAGGAGGCAGTAGAGGAGCGTTTGTAACTCAGGGAGTGTCTTTACTCAGGGACTGCTGGCTGAGAGACCTGTCTAACAATAGCATGATGCTTCTGTCTCACCATTTCTCCTGTCTAACAGGACATTTATGTTTGTCTGCTTGTCCTGCAACACCAATGAGCTTATTTACCCTGAGTGTGGCCTGTCCTGTGAGATTTTCTGTTGTTGAAGTTTGTGTTTCTGTAAGTTCTGTCTTTTACCCTCTCTCTTCACAGCGTTTCTAATTAGGAAATACATACTACAAATAAGAGGACCTTTCATAGCATTTGTGTTGCATATAGCAATCAGAAGATAATGCACTGAATGATTCATATGAAAACCTAATGGATTATTACTTAAAGCTACTGCATTCAAGTAAATATCTGAGCATGTGTGTTGGATATATTTATACGCATATCTTGGCAATATATCCTACTTCAAATGTATTTTGTATGCATTACATTAGGCTTCATACAACATACATTTCCACAGTTTGTACATAAATGTAGGCTATATTTGTTTAGTAAAAAGGTTTTTATGTAGCTATTTATATAAGTCAAATTGTAAACAAATATGATATTGCAAATATGCTACAATGAAACCCACTGAAAATATGATATCTGTTGGCCTACAGATTGAATTGGATAATGAGAAAGAATACCAAAGGCAATACTGCATTTATTTAGCTCTAATGATGTAGTCACATCAAATTTCACCTTGAATAGGCTACAGTGTAAGTCAACATAAATTGAGTATAACTGAAAAATTATTAAAGATTTCTTCCTTTATCTTCTGGTAAATCAACATTTCCCTCTAGCTTGGCATTAGGCTATTGAAGCTTCCCTTAACTCCACCTGCTGCTGGCAGCAACATTTGATCATCAGGCCACTAATCAAAGTGAGCATGGTTGGATTATTGGATTATTCTATTTGATTTGACTGTAATTAAGTGCAGATATCTGTGAGGTGACGTCACAATTCTTGTGGGAATTCTTATGTGCATTGATGTCATGTACGACGTCACAGAAGATGTCAGCAGTCCTACCAGTTATGTTCTGTGTCACGTGTGACGTCACCGGCCTCCCTATATTAGATTAGTATTAGCATTAGTAATAACAGCATACATGATATCTCTGCTTTTTGCCAGCACACTTTGCCAAATGTGTAACGTTATTTTAAAAAGTGTTATATAGGTAAAGCTTGACTCATGCAGAATTGTATCAATACTATACTTGAATGTTTTCTGCATATTTGTGGATCACCTTACACCCGTTTTTGATTATTTGATTATATTTTTATCCAAAGCATCAGTCTGCCACATGGCCTGATTTAGCAGCTGTCATAAAGTCATAAAGAGTTTATGTTTTGATTTGACTCTATAATTACCCAATAGTAATTCCAGGTAATTCTAATACTACAACTTGTCATTATATTGATTTTGCTCATCTTACTTTACTGTTATTTCCTGACAATTTCTGCAAATTACTGCGTAAAATTTTAAAAGGCTATGACGCTCCAACCTGATTCCACACAACAAGTTTTTATGAAATGTCCAGGTTACATCCAGTATAACTGTTGTTTCAACAGCATTTAAATGACTATATTCAAGATTCAAGATTCAAGATGTTTATTGTCACGCCGGTTATACAGGTACAAACGTGTGAAATACTTTTTGCTGGAACCTCCATTAAAATAATAAGTTATATTACATTTACATTACAGTTACATTCACATTACAATTATAAAAGGAAATACTTTGTACAAGGGCATATTAAGAACATATACATTAAGAATATAACATAAGATAAGATAAGATAAGATAAGATAAGATAAGATGAACCTTTATTAATCCCCGGAGGGAAATTCAGGTGTCAAAGCAGCAACATCAGCAAACAGAGTGAAACAAAGGAGAGGTAAAGGTATACACAAATTATAAAAACAATAAATAGAGATATAAAAGATACAGAGTGAATGGGTGAACATAGTGTGTAGTGTGTAATATGTGCATATGTGCAGCCTATAAAGTGATATATAGGATGTAGAGTAATAATGAATACGGTCATTTAATAACCCTGATTCTGGGTCAGAGCTATTCATGATATCATTAAATAATGTAAATGCTGACGTTGAATAAACTATCGCATTTAGCCCAAAATATATCTTCTACTGTATATACTGTATATGTTCTTAATATGCCTGTATATATTCTTAATATACTTTCAGATTTCTTCTCCCTGTGTGTCCTGTATGTCGCTCTGTGTCTCACTCAGGGATGCAGGCGTTGGCCCTGACAGACGCCGGCTCTACTACAGACGCAGCTGACCGGCATTCACCTCCTCTCTCTGGGCATGAACGGATCAAGTGTTCATCCATTCTTCACCCGAAACACTTCATCGTATCTGAAGTTAAGTGGCATGAATAGTAGGGATGCACCGATACCGATCCGAATACGGTCATTTAATAATATTCAGGGCTAGGGTGTGTGCCTTTGTTTTTTCCTTTTTGCGCCACCCGAAACCCTCGTTTTTGGTTATTATAATTCAAACCATTGTATGCTTTATTTTACTTTAATTTCATTCACGGCAATAAAACAAGTGATTGCCTGATAACACCGGCTGTATGTTACTTCCTTCACCCCTACACCACCTCTGGGTTGTAACACATCCAGTATAACTGTTGTTTCAACAGCATTTAAATGACGACATTTCATCACTGTAATACGGTCATTTATTAACCCTGATCTGGGTCAGAGCTATTCATGATATCATTAAATTATGTTTATGCTGACGTTGAATAAACTATCACATTTAGCCCATTGATTGGTTGATCGGAGATCATCGTCATCACAACACAGACGTCATGACTGACATCATGACAACAGAGACGTCATGACTGACGTCATGACAACAGAGACGTCATGACTGACATCATGACAACACAGACGTCATAACTGACGTCACAGTCCTCGCTCGAAAAGTTTACTTATAGAACCCGCGCAGCGATCAGGTTCAGATCATCATGGTTAATATTGCTGGAAAGCTGGGTTGTTCGGTGCCGGTCGGGGTTCTCTATGAGGCCTCTCCGGATCAACATTGAGCAATCGAGGACTATCAGCTGTTAACTGAAGAAGACGGAAGACTAAAGACGGAAGCCTGAAGACGGAAGCCTGAAGACGGAAGACTGAAGACGGAAGACTGAAGAAGCAACGTGGGGGGGTGTAAGTGACTGACTGACTGACTGACTGACTGACTGACTGATTGACTGACTGATTGACTGACTGACTGACTGACTGACTGATTGACTGACTGACTGACTGACTGATTGACTGACTGACTGACTGACTGACTGAGTGACTGACTGAGTGACTGACTGACTGAGTGACTGACTGACTGACTGAGTGACTGACTGACTGAGTGACTGACTGACTGAGTGACTGAGTGACTGACTGAGTGACTTACTGAGTGAGTGAGTGAGTGAGTGACTGAGTGACTGAGCGAGTGACTGACTGAGTGACTGAGTGACTGACTGGGTGACTGAGTGACTGACTGGGTGACTGAGTGACTGACTGAGTGACTGACTGAGTGAGTGAGTGAGTGAGTGAGTGAGTGAGTGAGTGAGTGAGTGGTGAAGTAACAGTGCTGGTCATCGACCAATGAGGAAACTCCATCAGTCGGTAGACGGTTGGAGTTTCCTCATAGTTGCTCTTTCTAAATGAAAATGAGGAGAACAGTTCTGTGTTTAGGTTTTCTGTGGAGTGTGTCAGTGGTTCAATGTATCATCACATAGTGCTGTTGTTGAGCATGTGCTATTGTTTATATTCGTTTAAGTTACGTTATGTTGTGCTTCGTATTGTATTATCGTGCATTCACACCAAGCTTGAAGCAAATGTTCGCCTCTCTTTCCTCCATCAGCCACAGCGGACAATTTTCCAAAAGCTCCCTCTTTCCACCGGGAGGAGAGAGAGTGTTTTTATTGTCATCAGACCACACACACATTATTGTCAGTTGCTTGCTCCTCAAACGCGAAAGGAGCAGCAGCAATCTTCACCTGATGTGTCCCAACCCAAAGACATATAGGTTTGATTAAATCAGTATCACCTGTAGTTCCAGCTGGCCAGAGTGAACATGATGTTGAGAGTCCAGATCCAGATGTTTTAAGCCCTTTGTATTGGACGGGCTGGTGTCACTGACAGTTGAGCAAGAGGACCAGACACCCGGGCGTATTTTACGCGTCACGGGCGGATCGTAGTCTGTGATTCTATCAGTGCTGACCGGCTACTACTACTACTACTACTACTAATACTAATAATAATAATAATAATAATAATAATAATACTACTACTAATACTACTACTAATACTACTAATAATAATAATAATACTAATAATAATAAAAATTATACAAAATGTCAATATTTGTGTTTTAAATATGGAATGCACCCAGTAATATGTGTAATTTGATTGTAATGCGATTATATTTTGTGTTAATAATCTGAATCTGTAAAGTAACTAAAGTTGTCAGATAAATGTAGTGGAGTAAAAAGTCTACTATTCCCTCTGAGATGTAGAAGTAGAAAGTAGCAGAACATGGAAATACTCAAGTAAAGTAGAAGTATACCTCAAAATTGTATTTAAGTACTTAGTTACATTCCGCCACTGAGTACATTTTATACTGTTGTGTTTTTTCAAAGCATTATTTACTCTTCCTGTTGGAATAAAATAAGTGTTAATTATTTAACTGCAAAGTAGTAATGTGTTTTTGATACCTTCACTTTTTTTTGCATTAAATCATACCGGGATTTTGCTGAAATTGATTGGATGTGGCACAGCCCTACCGAGAAACAATTCCGCCAGCTGCCACTGGAAACGATATTACCGGAGGAAAAGTATCTCCTGCTCTGGAGGTGTTTAATTCACCTGCTGATCACGTTGAGGCCGACGTACAGCCAAACTGTACCCTTCGTGCGTAATTACGCGCGATCAGGCAACAGAAACAGCAGGACATAATGTTGTCTGACAGTTTTTGTATGCCAATCTTTGCAGGAGAGACAGAACCGGAGAGTGAACCGGTGTCAGAGTCTTGTGTGGACATCAAAACGGCCGAGGTACCGCGGAACCACCGTTCCTGATGAACCCCGGTTAGTTGGAACGAGGGCAGCTCGTTATGGATAAATAGGTGGACCAGAGTCCTCAGAAATGTTCCGCGGCTGTGGTGAGAGGAGAACAGCTCAAAGAGGCAGATGTCGGTTACTTTGTTGATAGTGATGTGTTCATGAGTGAGGAAGGTGTAGACTGGAATAATGCGCTGATTAGCTCACAATCTGGGATGAAAACTCAAGCTGATCGTTCTGCTGATTATCGCCACTTTGTAGTGGGTGATAAAGTTTTGGCTCTTCTGCCCATTGCTGGTTCTGCTCTCACTGCATGTTTTTCCGGCCTTGTCTTGTGTGTAACCAGGCTCTCTCTCCAGAGGAGGTCTGAACCTGGTCCCCGCGGCTCCTGTTCTGAGAAGGGCTGATAGTCCTCATGTAGCTCAGAGGAGAGCCGGTCCGAGCCTCTACTCCGAACTGACCCCGTTGTCAGAAAGGAGCTGTCCTCTAGGCTGACCTTCAGTCAGTGACCTTCCAGTCAGCCTACAGCAGAGGTTCCGGCCGGATCTGCTCCGGACAACCTAGCTTTTCAGCAATCTCCTAGGTAGGAAAGGACTATGACGTCAGTCATGACATCACAGACGATGATCGATCAACCAATCAGTGGGCTAAATGCGGTAGTTTATTCAACGTCAGCATAAACATTATTTAATAATATCATGAATAGCTATGAACCAGAATTAGGGTTTATTAAATGACCGTATTCCTATGATAAAATATAGTCATTTAAATGCTGTTGAAACAACAGTTATACTGGATATAATGTATATGTTCTTAATGTATATGTTCTTAATATGCCCTTGTACAAAGTATTTCATTTTATAATTGTAATGTAAATGTAATATAACTTATTATTTTAATGGAGCTTCCCAGCAAAAAGTATTTCACACGTTTGTACCTGTATAACCGGCGTGACAATAAACATCTTGAATCTTGAATCTTGAATATAGTCATTTAAATGCTGTTGAAACAACAGTTATACTGGATGTAACCTGGACATTTCATAAAAACTTGTTGTGTGGAATCAGGTTGCAGCGTCATAGCCCTTTAACATTGTACGTAGTAATGTGCAGAAATTGTCAGGAAATAACAGTAAAGTAAGATGAGCAAAATCAATATAATGACAAGTTGTAGTATTAGAATTACCTGTAATTACTATTGGGTAATTATAGAGTTAAATCAAAACATAAACTCTTTATGACTTTATGACAGCTGCTAAATCAGGCCATGTGGCAGACGGTGACGTCACACATGACATAGAACATAACTGGTAGGACTGCTGACATCTTCTGTGACGTCGTACATGACATCACAGAACATAAGAATCCCCACAAGAATTGTGACGTCACCTCACAGATAGTCTGCACTCAATTACGGTCAAATCAAATAGAATAATCCAATAATCCGACCATGCTCACTTTGATTAGTGGCCTGATGATCAAATGTTGCTGCCAGCAGCAGGTGGAGTTAAGGGAAGCTTCCATAGCCTAATGCCAAGCTAGAGGGAAATGTTGATTTACCAGAAGATAAAGGAAGAAATCAATAATATGTTTTCAGTTATACTCAATTTATGTTGACTTACACTGTAGCCTATTCAAGGTGACATTTGATGTGACTACATCATTAGAGCTAAATAAATGCAGTATTGCCTTTGGTATTGGGCTAATATCATATTTGTTTACAATTTGATTTGTATAAATAGCTACATAAAAACCTTTTTATTATACAAATATAGCCTACATTTATGTACAAACTGTGGAAATGTATGTTGTATGTAGCCTAATGTAATGGATACAAAATACATTTGACATAGATATATATAGATATAGATATATATAGATATATTGGATGAAATGTCCAGGTTACATCCAGTATAACTGTTGTTTCAACAGCATTTAAATGACGATATTTCATCATTGGAATACGGTCATTTAATAACCCTGATTTTGGGTCAGAGCTATTCATGATATCATTAAATTATGTTTATGCTGACGTTGAATAAACTATCACATTTAGCCCATTGATTGGTTGATCGGAGATCATCGTCATCACAACACAGACGTCATGACTGACATCATGACAACAGAGACGTCATGACTGACATCATGACAACACAGACGTCATAACTGACGTCACAGTCCTCGCTCGAAAAGTTTACTTATAGAACCCGCTCTGCGATCAGGTTCAAATTCCGTACCTAGGAGATTGCTGAAAAGCTTTTTCAGCTTTTTCTAAAGGGGGAACCCGTGTAAGGGATTGGCTGGAAAGCTAGGTTGTTCGGAGCAGATCCGGCCGGAACCTCTCCTCTAGGCTGACTGAAGGTCACTGAAGGTCAGCCTAGAGGACAGCTCCTTTCTGACAATGCGTCAGTCTGGAGTAGAGGCTCGGACCGGCTCTCCTCTGAGCTACATGAGGACTATCAGCCCTTCTCAGGCCTGGAGCCCGCGGAGACCAGGTTCAGACCTCCTCTGGAGCGAGAGAGCCTGGTTAGTCTCAGGACTGGTCGGCCGGATTGACTGAGAGAATGATGAAGTAACAGTTCTGGTCAACGACCAATGATCATGACTCATTGTTGCTATTTCAAAATGAAAAGCGGAGAACAGTTTTCTGTTTACGTTTTCTTTCTTAACTTACCCTGTAAAGTCCAAATGCGTTGTCCTTTCCCTCAAACCAACATTCGCGCACTCACAAGCCGATCCGGTTACCTGCGGTACTACAGCAGGTTAACAGAGGAGCACAGCGCGCCGTGCTGCGGGCGCTCCAAACCAACTTTACGCACACGCGCACCAAATTTTCTGAAACACACAAACAGGCCACGATCAAACTTCTGCTGCAGACAGTTTTTTACCGTTTAACTGACCCAAATGGTCCAAACAAATCACAAAGAGCTCGACTAATTATCAAAATGCCCAAAAGCACAAAAATACACATTACCAGATCTTATCTACACGTCGCGGCAGGAAACAGCTGGACGAGTCCTCAATCTGTCATAGCCCGGCTCCTAGGACATGACAAATACGGGAAAGGACGCAGTGAATGATTGTAAATTAAAGATATTTATTATAAATAAATTAAGGATATACAGAAGTAACTACCAATGTGGAGTGTGTCAGTCAGTAACATCAGTAATGTAGATGTGGATGTGTGAGCATGATGAAGTGTGATGTGTTGTGAGTGAAAACTAAAGAAAAGACAAACAAAGGCAGCAGGTTCTGGCAGGGATGAGTCCAGGTGAAGGAGAGAGAAAGAGAGAGAGAGAGAGCATCGCTTGATTGAGGCTTTTATACTCAGGGCGCGCCAGCATCAGGTGCGGCATCTTCTCCATCATCACATAGTGCTGTTGTTGAGCATGTGCTATTGTTTATGTTCGTTTAAGTTACGTTATGTTGTGCTTCAAATTTTCGCCTCTCTTTCCTAAATCAACCATGAAAGAAAGAACCACTGCTGCTGCTTTGTACATGTTGTAGAAGTCACAGATATGTCAGAAAACTGGGATGTCATGAACCTGTATGAGCTGCATCACATACAGTGCCATTGCACTGACTGTATATAGCAAGCTACCGGTCGCTACTGTCGCTACTATTAATATTAATATTTAAAAAAACATCACACAACTATCGCATTTAGCTCATTAATTGATTGATTGATTGATTGATCGGAGACGTCGATATTGTCACTCTCGAAACGAGTTTCTTTCTTTCTCAAATGAAATAAGATGACATATAGAATATATCTGAATAGTCTATGTGTCTCAGCTTCATAACTGTCACCAGAGGTGGAATGTAACTAAGTACATTTACTCAAGTACTAATCAATTCTGAGATGTCAGCAGTTCTCACTTTATGCATCATGTAAGCAGCCAGATTACACAGTATTTAGGCTCCAATAGAGGCAGTATTGAGCACAGCACGGAAATGTAACTGGATGCAGCAACTTTATCAATTCATAATAAAAGACATGTTTGTACCTCAACTTGTAACCCACAGATATAATCGTCCCCTACAAAATACACACACTGCATGCTGTGTCTCCTGACACAGAAGCTCAAATATTCCCTGAAAAGCGTATTTGGGATGCTGTATAATAAATGTGGGTTGCTTTTCTATTCATATTTGCGGTGCTGTATACTGATATTTAGTCGAGTTTATATTTTGGTCTTGGGAAGAATGTGACCCACACAGAATGTAATCACATTGAAGTTTAAGTATTTATTGTGTTTTGATGTAAGATGAAGTGTATTTTTGGGATTCCTATTGTGTTAGTCCACTGTGGAACAGTGTTGGATCCTGTCTTGGCCAGCAGGAGGCAGTAGAGGAGCGTTTGTAACTCAGGGAGTGTCTTTACTCAGGGACTGCTGGCTGAGAGACCTGTCTAACAATAGCATGATGCTTCTGTCTCACCATTTCTCCTGTCTAACAGGACATTTATGTTTGTCTGCTTGTCCTGCAACACCAATGAGCTTATTTACCCTGAGTGTGGCCTGTCCTGTGAGATTTTCTGTTGTTGAAGTTTGTGTTTCTGTAAGTTCTGTCTTTTACCCTCTCTCTTCACAGCGTTTCTAATTAGGAAATACATACTACAAATAAGAGGACCTTTCATAGCATTTGTGTTGCATATAGCAATCAGAAGATAATGCACTGAATGATTCATATGAAAACCTAATGGATTATTACTTAAAGCTACTGCATTCAAGTAAATATCTGAGCATGTGTGTTGGATATATTTATACGCATATCTTGGCAATATATCCTACTTCAAATGTATTTTGTATGCATTACATTAGTCTACATACAACATACATTTCCACAGTTTGTACATAAATGTAGGCTATATTTGTTTAGTAAAAAGGTTTTTATGTAGCTATTTATATACGTCAAATTGTAAACAAATATGATATTGCATATATGCTACAATGAAACCCACTGAAAATATGATATCTGTTGGCCTACAGATTGAATTGGATAATGAGAAAGAATACCAAAGGCAATACTGCATTTATTTAGCTCTAATGATGTAGTCACATCAAATGTCACCTTGAATAGGCTACAGTGTAAGTCAACATAAATTGAGTATAACTGAAAAATTATTAATGATTTCTTCCTTTATCTTCTGGTAAATCAACATTTCCCTCTAGCTTGGCATTAGGCTATTGAAGCTTCCCTTAACTCCACCTGCTGCTGGCAGCAACATTTGATCATCAGGCCACTAATCAAAGTGAGCATGGTTGGATTATTGGATTATTCTATTTGATTTGACTGTAATTAAGTGCAGATATCTGTGAGGTGACGTCACAATTCTTGTGGGAATTCTTATGTGCATTGATGTCATGTACGACGTCACAGAAGATGTCAGCAGTCCTACCAGTTATGTTCTGTGTCACGTGTGACGTCACCGGCCTCCCTATATTAGATTAGTATTAGCATTAGTAATAACAGCATACATGATATCTCTGCTTTTTGCCAGCACACTTTGCCAAATGTGTAACGTTATTTTAAAAAGTGTTATATAGGTAAAGCTTGACTCATGCAGAATTGTATCAATACTATACTTGAATGTTTTCTGCATATTTGTGGATCACCTTACACCCGTTTTTGATTATTTGATTATATTTTTATCCAAAGCATCAGTCTGCCACATGGCCTGATTTAGCAGCTGTCATAAAGTCATAAAGAGTTTATGTTTTGATTTGACTCTATAATTACCCAATAGTAATTCCAGGTAATTCTAATACTACAACTTGTCATTATATTGATTTTGCTCATCTTACTTTACTGTTATTTCCTGACAATTTCTGCAAATTACTGCGTAAAATTTTAAAAGGCTATGACGCTCCAACCTGATTCCACACAACAAGTTTTTATGAAATGTCCAGGTTACATCCAGTATAACTGTTGTTTCAACAGCATTTAAATGACTATATTCAAGATTCAAGATTCAAGATGTTTATTGTCACGCCGGTTATACAGGTACAAACGTGTGAAATACTTTTTGCTGGAACCTCCATTAAAATAATAAGTTATATTACATTTACATTACAGTTACATTCACATTACAATTATAAAAGGAAATACTTTGTACAAGGGCATATTAAGAACATATACATTAAGAACATAAGATAAGATAAGATAAGATAAGATAAGATGAACCTTTATTAATCCCCGGAGGGAAATTCAGGTGTCAAAGCAGCAACATCAGCAAACAGAGTGAAACAAAGGAGAGGTAAAGGTATACACAAATTATAAAAACAATAAATAGAGATATAAAAGATACAGAGTGAATGGGTGAACATAGTGTGTAGTGTGTAATATGTGCATATGTGCAGCCTATAAAGTGATATATAGGATGCAGAGTAATAATGAATACGGTCATTTAATAACCCTGATTCTGGGTCAGAGCTATTCATGATATCATTAAATTATGTTTATGCTGACGTTGAATAAACTATCACATTTAGCCCATTGATTGGTTGATCGGAGATCATCGTCATCACAACACAGACGTCATGACTGACATCATGACAACAGAGACGTCATGACTGACGTCATGACAACAGAGACGTCATGACTGACATCATGACAACACAGACGTCATAACTGACGTCACAGTCCTCGCTCGAAAA